>NC_081414.1:681571479-681583979 GCF_030272615.1 Cryptomeria japonica
GGGAAGGTTATATTAGGCTTGTATAAGCCCACATCAAAATTTGATTGCTAATGGTTTTTTCATGCAGGTTCTAATCTCTTTGTGCAGGAGTGACATGAGTTAGTTTAGAAGTTTTATTTTTGCTTTCTTCCAAAAGAAGTTAGTTAAAAAGAACCCATTCTTTCCTTTTTGCAAAAGTTAAAATAAACCTCATCATTTCATTTGGATGCTTAAAATGAACTGCAAACTTCTTTTTGGTGTTTAAAATAAACTTCATCATTTCTTTATTGCAAGGTAAAAAGAACAACAAAATTCACATTTACCTTCTTGCAAGTTAAGAAAAACACTTCATTTTGGGGCTCTAAAAAGAACAAGCAAATTTACTTTCAACACGGTTAAAACAAACTTCACCTTCCTTTGGTGCTTAAAAGGATCAACTTCATTTTAGTGCAAAGGAAAAATAACCTCATCATCATTTTATGCAAAGCAAAGAGGGAAAGTTTTCCCCTATCGACTTTTAATTTTGTTGACCAAATCATGATTTACTTTGTTGACCAGGCTTATTTTTTAAATGTTTTGGATATAGACACTTTTCTATGAAAGGTTAAAAAGACCGCCATTCTTGTTGGAGCAACATCTCCAAAATAGAAGTTAGCAAATCATTGACTTAAAGGTTAAAAAGAAGATTGTTTGCCTTGTCTCAAAAGTGGAAGGTATATGCTCTCCCCTTAACTGGGTGATCAAAAAGCCAAACCACTCTTTCGTGCTTTCTTCATTTTGAGTACTTAAAACCTTTAGAAGGCCTACCCTCCTGAGTTGGTCTTAGAGTGCCATTTAAATGGTCAGTGAGAGGGGAACGACCTAAGTGGAAAATGACTTTATCACCAAGTGTTCCAACCCACTATAATCAAAAGTGGAGGTTGACGAAAGTCTCTTCAACGGTTTTGCTCAATGATTAACCTTCCTCTAGTATCTTTAAGATATGTAAAGCCTTTGTTCTAAAGGTTGGGAAGCCTCCCGAGGGAGTTTATCACTGAAGACCGAACAAAAGCTTGATTAAAAACTTTAGAAATAGAAGCTTTGAGCCGAGTCAGTATCCAAACATCTTCAATATCATAGTGCAAGGGTGGGGAAGAATCCACCCCCAAGATTACTCACCATATATCTCCCAAGATAACTACTCAATTGTGAAGCAATTCACTTTGAGTTAATTTCTGGCAAAAGGAAAAAAAAAAGGGGTGCCCCCCAGGGGGTGACACGACTGTTTGAGCTGACGGAGTATCAAGACTAGTGGGCTATGGTATTGTTGATGACCCTTGAATAAAGAGTCTATCTGATTTGTCTTACTTGTATCTAAACCTGTGAAAACATTGGGGATTTGAACACATCCTCATATCTCTTTCATGTCGTGTTTACAAGTTATTTTCAAAAAATCATCCATCAAAACAAACAAGTGTTAATATTTCTAAAAACAACCAACAACAAATCAATCAGGGCATTTTAGTGCGTAGGAGCAACCTCCTAGCACGTCTCGACCATCTTATAGTGCATCCAAATTAGAACTTAGAACTTTCATCAGTCAAAATAGCGCATAAATAGTTATCATATTGGTAAACATTTTAGTAGTGCTTTGTGAAACCATATTAGCACTTTTGAGCATCAGCATAGTGCATAGGAGGCTTAACTTAGCGATTTCAATATAAACTACAACACTTAATCAGGACATATTAGTGCATAATCTTTCCAGTCAGAAAAAGTTTTCACAACTTTAAGTTAGTGTGTAACATAGGGAGCTTAGTGCATAGGGAATTTCCTGTAGCGCATCTGATCATCAGATAATGCATCCAGTCTCTGTTTTAGTGCATGGTAAAAACATAGAAAAATAGAGAGTAAACCAGGCATTTTTGGAAAAACTTTTCACCAGTCCTAAACACCCTTTTGAGCCTTTTATCAAACTCACCAGTCAAAATCCGAACCGAGTCATTAGAGAAATCATTTCCAAAATCAAGCAAACATCCTTAGAACAAATTTGTCAAATCTTAAACTAGCTTGAGATAAGACTTCATCCAACCAAAATCAGGCAGTTTCACATTGATCAAAAGGTCCGCCATCTAAACGGATTCTATCAAAACAAACAAAATACCAAGTTTGATCCTTGAGTTGTCAAATTGAGTTTCCATATCGAAAGACTCTTATCCATATCATTTGACACACTTTGTCGTAGGGGCGAATCTAAACCTCTACTTGATGAAATAAGCTTGATTTTTTCAAACAAATTATCGCAATCCAACATCGAAGGAAACCATTGATCATTTGTGTATGACCACTCCTCATATTTTGAGAAGAACAAGTCTTCATCACAAAACTGAGTTGAAGAAAAGACAACCTAGTTCTAAAAAAATTTCCAAATGGAATAAGATTCTCTATATCAATCGCCAACTTTTTAAATCACATCGTGCATTCTTGTGTCATATATGATTATATCTTCAAGGCAAATCAAACAAGTTTGACAAAGAAACCTTAAGAAGCAGAGCTTACATTTAGAAATAGGCATTCAACCAACACTTAAATCGTGGAGGAAAGATTAACACTGCTTTATTCCCACAGATTTGCATCACTTATAACGTAGCTCGAACCGAACAACCAACCCCTAAACAAGAAGAAGAAGATTTTATCCCCTTTGTCAGAGAAAGAGTTTACTAGATGTCTGTTGTCACTCACTCTCAAAGAAACAAGAAAAGTGAACCACAACCAGAGTCAAGTATGGGTCATAGATTATCCAACCCTTTCGATTATATTGATCTGGGAGATACAAAGACCACTGAGAAACTTCTCCAAGAATGTCAAGAAAACCCCTCATTCCAAAAGCTCATGGAAAGACTCATTGAAGCTGACAAGGAAATATATATGCTTATTCTAACTAGAAAAGGAGTTAGACTTCCTAAAGATTTCGATACTGAAAATTTAAGGAAGGTCGACGAACAAATTTTTAGGACAAGGACTCGAAATTATGCCTATCAAGAACAACAGAGAGAAGAAGAAACACATGATCCTGAAATCATACCTGAACAACATAACATACCTGAACACAACCATGCCTAAGCTAGGGATAATGAAAGGGAAGAAGCTTTCCCTCGATGTACAAATGCACCCATGCTCTCTCTTACACAACAAATTCAAATGCTACAAAGACAAATACAGGACATGCAATAGGGGACCACAGTGCGATACTCCTTGGACAAAATTTGTCCTTACCCCTTTGACATAAGATTAAACATGATACCTTTCCCCCCGAATTCAGATGTACCAAAATATGACAAATACAATGTTAAAAGTGATCCCCGCGATCATGTTCAGGAATTTTGTACCATAAGCTTAGAATTTGCTCATGATGACACTTACTTAATGAGGCTATTCCCAAGAAGTTTGGGAGAGAAAACAATGGAGTGGTTGTCTAAACTTACACCTCCCATCAGATCCTTTGATGAGTTGGTAAACAAATTTATCACACAATATTCCTATAATATTTAACACGCGATCACCATGTTGGATGTATGTAATACCAAACAAAAAAAAATGAAACATTCATGGTGTTTCTTTACCATTCAATACATATGGTTTCAAGATATCCTTGAGATGTGCCTGAAAAGGAAAAGATAGAGATATTTATTGACAATCTAAATAGTGAGATGAGTTATCAACTCAAGCTCTAGTGCATACCATATTTTGCTAAGTTGATCGAAAATAGAATCCAAGTAGAGGAAGCCTGCATCAAGAAAGGAACATTTAAGCTAATTCATCCAACACTCACTTTAACAACCAAAACAACAACAACACTTTAGACAAATCCAGATTCTGGACCAAAAACAAAAATGTTGTTAATGAGGGAGGAGTTGATGCTAATGATATGAAGTCCAAACAAACAGTATTAGCTTTATCAGGTAATCCACAATCTAACAAAAATAAAAAAAGAGTTAACCAAGGCACTAACACTTCTACACAAAATACCAATCAGGGACCTTCAATTTCAAACACCAACAACAATACCCAAGGCACCAACACTAACTGAGGGAATAATATAAATCAAAGAGGTAACACCAACACTTTCCCAAATAGACACATCTACACACCATTGGGGCAAACCTTAGAATCAACATTTTGTGAACTTCTGGAAAACAAGATTATCACATTACCAGCCATAAACAACTTTGAACCCCAGATCAAACCACCTTGGTGGAATGACTCGCATTTATGTGATTTTCATCGAAACAAAGGATATCACACAAATTATTTCATGAGGATTAAGAATATTATTCAAGATATGATCAATAGAGGTGATTTAATGGTTGATGGTCTCAAAACAAATGGTGATCATGATGCCTTTAAAAATCCTCTTCTAAATTACAACAAGGAAGGAGCTTCATCATCAAATGATACGTGGGGAGCTTGCATAAATCATCTGTACAACAACACCATCAATCACATATCAACAGATGACAACCAAATAAATGTCATAAAAATCAAGGACAAACAAGACCATACATCAATCAATGTGACAACCAGAGCTCAAAAATACGTCTTCAAAGGGCATACATCAACATCGACCACTATCCCCAAGACTCAATATGATTTGGTTAATCAACTGTGGAGAACTCCTGCTCAGATATCCATACTCGAGTTACTTAAACTCTTGCCAAAACATAAGGACATCTTAGAAAGCACTCGTTGAAACAAATGTGCCTCAAGATCTGGACATTGATTAATTTAAAGCCATGGTAGCTCATATGGCAGGGCCTCATAATCTCACCTTTTTCGAACACGATAATATTTCTTTGAGTCATACATATAATACTCCCCTTCATATTGAAGTCTTAGTTTATAAACATCAAGTTAAAAGAATATTAATAGATGGAGGAGCTGGTCTCAATATCTATACCTTAAAACTTATTTGTGCATTAGGCTTCTCTGAACAGTCTATTGATCCACACAAAAAGATCACCATCAAGGCATATGATGATGAAGAAAGGTCACCCAAAGGAACAGTGATACTGCCTATTCAGGTAGGACCGATACATAGGGACACTATGTGCCAAGTCTTAGACATAGACTTAACATACAATATTTTATTGGGTCGTCCTTGGATACATGAAATGCAAGAAATTCCTTCAACTTATCATCAGTGTGTAAAATTCCTATATAATGGACAAGTGATTTCCATCTTTGTTGATAATAATCCTTTTCAACATTGTAATTCTATGGGGGTAGCTCAAGACAGCCTGGTTCCACACAACAGGGAAGCTCCAACTTCCTCAGCGTTAGATCATCATCAAGAAAAGCTCAAATCTTTATCCATGGATTTCAAACAAAATATGAAAATCAAAGAGAAAATCATGGGAGAATACTCTTTCGAACCCATGTGTCTATCCAAATTGCCAGCATCACCAGAATCTCATGGACAACCTTCAACATCAACACATCAAGCAACACAACCCATCACCAAGTTTAGTGGAAAATTTATCTAATTGAGCACACTAGCACATGAATCAGAAGAGAAAGATATCCTTAGTTGGCTATACAAGGATGAGGGAGAAGTCAGAGCTGCTACTCTGGACGTGGCCATACCAACACAACAATATGGAAAAGGATTCCTGATCATGCAACAGATGGGATACAACGGCAAAGGACCTATAGGCAAGCATCAAGAAGGCATTATAGAACCACTAGACCCTCCTTCACAATTTTCTCGAGACAAAACAGGACTAGGATATGGACACAACATATCCCCAAGGCAAAAACAAAATAAGTATCAAAAACCTCAGTGGAAAGAAAAGAAGAAATACAATGAGGACTCATGGCAAGAGGCACCACACCAAGTAGCAGAAACAACAAGGAAAGAGCAAGAACATTAGGAAAAAGAGAAATGACAAGAGGAATTGATTATTCAAAGGGAAGAAGCATCTTATGAGAAAGTGCATCATGTACAGGAACCTATTCAAAACAAGGTAGAGTCACCACCTGAAGAAATCACTACTCCCCAAGGAGGAACATTGTATGAACAAATGTAAAGGGTACAAGCATGTTCTAATTCAGAATTAAAAAAAACTACAAGATTGGTATCAATTATCAGAGATCTCTTCTCACCCTACAACATACCTATCAGCAACATTGAAAGACTTTAGGACAGTACTTCTGAAACTGATTCTAATGACTATGAATGGGGTAGTTGTTCAAATATTACTGAGGATTTCCCCGAAGGTGATATACATTCACACACACCCCTTTCTCAGGAGGGACAAGGCACAATGTCTCTATTACTTGAATTCGGTCCACAACATATCTACGAAGCTAAGGAAAATGAGCAACAACACTACGAACAAGTCTACATTGAAGATGATACCATTGAAGACCTTGATAATATCATTAACTTAACCAACATCCCAGACAACCTTAATGATACCTCTATCATGACACTTACCGCAGCCGACCTCGACCCACCAAATGACTCTCTACCGCTCGTATTTCCTGATTTGATAGACTGGGACGAACCTGAATACCATGATATACCTATTTTCCTACATGATGAATCCATTTTCCATTACCTATGTACAGTCAACCTAGAAATAGGCTCTACCAGCGAACAAAATAACAATATCTGCAATCGAGAGGGTGCCAAGTCTCAGTCACAAAAATGAAAGAAACAAAGGATCTAATGTTGGAAACCAGTCAATGGCAGCACTAGATCACAAAATAGTCAAAATAAAGGATGCATCTGAGGGTGAAAACCTTTTCAATGCACCTAAGGATGGGAGACTCGACACTCTTCCTAAACTCTATCAGGAGCGATCACCCATATTGATTGAGCCAACTCAATCAATAAACATCGGTACAAAAGCAACAACTAAAAACATACACCTAGCAGAATCACTGACAGAAGAGGAAAAACCAGAATTTATCAGATTCTTCATAGAAAATAAAATGAATTTTGCTTGGTCCTATGCTGATATACTCGAAATAGATCCAAACCTAATCATGCATCATTTATCTATTGCTCCAGGAGCTAAGCCAGTCAAACAGAAGTTAAGACAAATGAATCTGCATGTAGCATTAATGGTCAAAGCTGAACTAAAGAAGTTATTAGACGTTGAATTCATTCAACCTATAGACTATGCCGAATGGATTTCAAAAATTGTACCAGTTTAAAAACCAGATGGAAGCATCAGAATATAAACAAATTTTAGAGATGTCAACAAAGCTTGTCCAAAGGATGACTTTCCTTTGCCCAACATCAACATAATTGTGGACCTCACAGCGGGCCATGCAATGCTCTCATTAATGGATGGTTTCTCTAGCTATAATCAAATCAAGATAGCTCCAGAGGATTAATATAAAATAATGTTCACCTGTCCTTGGGGAACGTATCATTGGAACATCATGCCTTTTGGCTTGAGGAATGCTAGGCAACTTATCAAAGAGAAATGATGACAATATTTCATGATATGATGCATACAATCATGGAGGACTATGTGGATGATTTACTGGCTAAGTCATTCACCCAGGTAGAACATCAGGGCATATTAGATAAAATCTTTCAAAGATTGGAGAAATTCCAAGTCAGGCTAAACCCTAAGAAGTGTGTCTTCGGGGTGACATTAGGTAAATTATTAGGCTACATTCTGTCTAAAAAGGGCATTGAAGTAGATCCAATGAAGGTACAGGCCATCATGGAGATGCCACCTCCCAGAACATTAGTCAACTCAAATCTCTACAAGGACGGCTATAGTCAATCAGGCGATTCATAGCCCAACTAGCAGATAAAAGTCTACCATTCAATCATTTGCTACATAAGAACATACCATTCAGATGGGAAGCCAAGTGTGCAGAATCATTTTATCAAATCAAGCAATATATAATGAATCTACCAGTTCTGGTACCACCAATAGCAAGAAAGTCGCTCATTCTCTACATATCAACGATGGAAGTATCATTGGGGGCACTGTTAGCACAAGAAAATCAAGAAGGCAAGGAATGAGCTATATATTACATTAGTCAAACATTAAATGGATATGAGATAAATTACACATTCATTAAGAAGGCTTGTTTAGCTATGGTATTCACTTCTCAAAAGTTTCGCCATTACATGCTAGCTCACACAATCAAGCTAGTAGAAAAAATTGATCCTCTCAAGTATTTATTCAACAAAGCAACTCTCACAGGCTGACTAGCTAAATGGGTCATGATTCTTAGTGAGTTTGATATCCAATACATAGAGCATCGGGCTATCAAGGGACAAGTAATTGCAGATCAATTAGCTGAAGCACCACTACCAGATAAGCAACCAATGAAGGTGAAATTTCCAGACATGGATGTCCTTACTATTACACTCAAGCAATGGACCTTGTACTTTGACAGTTCCTATTCCCAACATGGCTCAGGTGCCGACATCTTGTTCGTCACCCCCAAATGACACACCATTCCAAGATTGTATAGACTAGTGTTTCCATGCACCAATAACATCGCTGAGTATAAAGCCCTGGTCACGGGAATCAAAATGGCTATGGAATGGAGAATCACGGAATTGAAAGTCTATGGAGATTCCCAACTGGTTATAAATCAGATCAACAATGAATATCAGGCAAAGGATGACAAGCTTCTACCATATAAAAGAATGGTGGATGACTTCAAATAATACTTTGTACAAATCACCTTCGAGCAAATACCAAGGGTGGACAATAGGGTGGCTGATGCAATGGCTACTATTGCTTCACTACTACAAATTCCAGAGCAACAGAGTCGTTATGAGTTCTTGGTAGAGCAACTATTTCCAACGGCCTATGAAAATCCTGCTTCCCATGTCATCTATGCCTTAGCCAGTTTAGACTCTCCTCTATATGGGACAATCTATGAATATCTTAAAAACAATACCCTACCCATTGACCTATCTCGTAACAAAACATGCAAATTTATCTAGTAAGCCACCCGTTATACCTTAACCATTGTCACACTTTACCATCGAGGTCTAGATGGTACTCTTCTTCGTTGCCTTGATCATAATGAATCTAACTCTGCTTTAGATGAGCTTCACGAGGGTATCTATGGAATGCATTCAAGTGGTCCTACTCTTGCTAAAAAAATTCTGAGAATGGGATATTACTAGCCAACGATGGAAAAAGACTCTTATCAATTTGAAAAGAAATATCCTAAGTGCCAAATTCATGGCAATCTTATCCAAGCACCAGCATAGGAGTTGCAGCCATTTAAGACATCTTGGCCTTTCTATCAGTGGGGAATTGATTTAGTAGGGAAAATTCATCCTTCCTCTTCAAATGGACACAAGTTCATTATCACCACGACATAGTATTTTACAAAATGGATTGAAGCAGTCCCAATGACCACAATAAATGGAAAGCAGATTGCCTCATTTATTCTCAATTATCTAATTTGCAGATACGACATTCCCAGTTCCATCATCGCAGACAACGGGCGTCCCTTCAAAAATCAAGATGTGCGAGAACTATGTGAGCGATTCAAAATCCAACATCGTTTCTCTACACCTTACTACCCATAGGGGAATGGTCAAGAAGAGGCATCAAATAAAACAATCTTGAAAATCCTAAAGAAAACAGTAAATGATGCAGGTAAGGATTGGCATGTACAACTCAATCTGACACTATGGGCATACAGGACTAGCATCCGGACACCTACAGGGGCTACACCATATTCATTGGTGTATGGATCGGAAGCAATTTTACCTCTTGAGATAGAAATTCCATCACTTGGAGTATCTTTAAAAGGCCTCATACCAGATGAGGAGTATCAGGTAAACAAATTGCAAGAACTAGAGCTTCTGGATGAAAAATGACAACATGGCTATAATCATCTCAAAGCATACCAACAACACATGTGTAGAAGCTACAACCACAGAGTCATCCCTAGGATTTTAAAGTCGGTGATCTTGTACTCAAAGAAAATCCTAGAAATCAACATGATCGAGAAAAGAAGGGGAAGTTTGAACCTAACTGGTTAGGTCCCTATGTTATCATATCAACCTATGGATCAGGTGCCTATCAGCTAACAACTTTAGAAGCAGATGTGATCGATGAACCAACCAACAATATCCATCTGAAGAAATTCTACACTTGAGTGGTCTAATGGACGAAAAAAGTAAAAAATTAAAAATTAAAAAATAAAAAAATAAAAAAAATACAAAAAAAATCAGAAAAACAATAAAAAGGTGCAATAAAAACAAGTGATGAAAACTTGGCAATTGCCGCTATTTGTGAGGGAAAAAATCCTCTATCTATCATTACTCATATCTTTTGCATCCAAAGTCAAAGCTAATGGCCATTTACGCAACATTATCTCGAACATACTTAGCGTCGTCACTACCCTTGCTTATCTAAAGATCAATTCATCATATCCCACATGGCTTGATAATCACTATGAATATCCACATAAATAGATATCTATAGCTAGGGGCAGCGTTCCTCTGACTTCAAGCATTCCAACAACAAGAAAACAAGAATCACAACATGCTAAGGAAACCCTATCAAACAACAACTCATCAGTCGAGAAAACAAGACACTGATCCAATTAACAACTTCAACACACACATGATGGATGATTTTCTAAATTATAATTTGTTTACATCTTGCATGAAGTTTTGACTATTTTTCACTTCAAATTTTTGAATCATTGGATCTCCTAAATTTCTCAACGATGCATCGAGCTATAGAAAGTAGTGGGGGAGTCTGATTTTTTTTTTTTTGGTTTTTTGTTTGTGAGGCAATCACTTGTATAGTCCAAATATGTCTTGAGACATGATTGGAAACATATCATTGAAGACATTATTCCACTTTAAATATACAAATGGTTAATTCTTGTCTGTTTTACACAAGAAACACTAGGCCATCTTGGTTTAATTATACCTCGACGCTTGTGCCGTCTTGCAATATCAAAATCCATGTAGGTTTTACTCAGGTCATTATGGTTCAATTATACCATTATGCTTGTATAAACTTCCAACATATCAAAAGCTCAATGATGACAAACAAAAATAGAGCCAAAACATGTGACTACACAGGAATGACAATGAGAAAATGAGGGTGATCATTTAGTTGCATATCATTTTACACTTGCATTTAGTTGCATATCATTTTAATCTTGCATTAGTATCATTTCATTATCAGGTCATTCTTGCATCTCATATCATTATCATTATCATTATCATGAACATCTCACATCATACTTCTCATTTTCAAGATACTTCTCATCATCATCATCTAGTCACATTCATCATTGCATCCATCACATGCATATCTATTGCATCCATCACATGCATATCTATTGCATCATCATGGAATTTTTGTTTTACTTTCCTATCTTCATCATTCATCTAATTATCATCTATCATGTCTTATACAGGATGTATCTTTCCTCAAGCCAAACATTTTGGTCAGCTCTTATACAGGATATATCGTTCCTGAAACCAGGTGTTTTGATCAGCTCTTATACAAGATATATCATTCCTGAAACTAGATGCTTTGATCATCGATGTCTTATACAAGCGGTATCATTCCTGAAACCGAACGTTTCGATTATCCATGTCTTATATAGGAGGTATCATACCTGAAACTAGACTTAATCTCAATCCAATCAATCTTATCAAACCCATGCATGTCATCACTATCCGCTCTTCTATCTTTCAAATAGAATTCTTCTTCTTTCGAGAGATCATTCATGCCTTTAGTGCATGAACAATCTCTTGAGGGGGAATTATTGTATCAAATCTCGACATCAATTCCATATCAATTTCATATCGACATCAGTCTCATATCAACTTTTCATATCTTTGATCAATTCTTCATATTGATTCATCATCAATATCGGTCATCAAATCTGGGACATCATATCAAAATTTCAACACACAACATCATATCAACACAAACATCATATCTGATAAATTTTCTTTGAATCAACATGTGATCACATATCGACTCAAAGAGGGGCAAAATGTAGACATCTAAAAGTTGCACAATGAATTAAGTGAATTTTATTCACTTAATTATTCTTAATTCTTCCAATTAATTAAATTAAAATTTTATTAATATCCCTATTCTTCTAATTGCCTATTAATTAAATTAAGATTTAATTAATATACCCTTCTTCTATCTAAGTCATTTAATTAAATTCACATTTAATTAAATCCCCCTTCTAACCCATTTAATTAAATTTACATTTAATTAAATTTATCCTTGCAAGTAAATAAATCTAATTTATTTATTTAAATTCTTCACTTGTATTAGTACAAGTTGCATCTATTTTTGTTGAAATAAAGTAATTTATTTTAATTAAAATTCCCTTGCATCCACTTGCATTTTCCTACATCTCCCACTTGCCTCTCTAAACCTCCTTCTATATTCTTCTAATCACTTCTAAATTCCATCTCCTAAATATTGTCACATCCCTAAGCAAAGGGAAGTCACTTCTCAAACCCTCAAAGTCTTTGAAAACCATTAAAGGCT